>NC_056732.1:1439726652-1439771652 GCF_019279795.1 Protopterus annectens
TAGGGCATCTACAAACTGCCCGTGTCCCTAAGAGCCACAGCTGACAAGCCAGAGGTGAATTTGCAATTTCCCATCCATTGGTCCAATTTGCATTTGAACAGACTTAGGAAAGAGCTCTGTTTCACATGAATGGAGAGTTTGTTCCAGAGAAAGGGTAATCTCTGAGACATATACCTATCCGTAAACCATGTTTTGTTTATGTCACAGACAAATTTTCAATCCATAGATCAGGTAATTCTCTTGCTGTTTGTTTTGCAAATGTGTAACAGATCCATCCGCGTGGACTGGAAAATGCCTTCTAGGTTAAGCATAGATCACCCCTCAGTAGTCTGTAGGAGACTGAATACAGGAACAGGGCTTTGAGGTTGTCTGCATAGGGCATATTATTTAAACCCTGTATCTCTTTAGTGAAGAACCTCTCTGGCCACTCCAGTTGTTACAAATGCCTGGTCAGGTACATGCCGAAGGGTGTATTGTACTTGATTTGTTCATAGGTTCATAGACTAATACTAGGCTAACTGCCTTTGTGGGACATTTTAAGCCTAGCCAGTTACTGCATGTAAGAATCAAACCCTGCACCTTGTGTCTGTAAGGTAAGCACCTTAACCATTATACCAACCTCTAATGAGAGTTGAGTATAGTGGAACTATTGATGCCATGCCCATCAGCCAAAGGCACTCTACATTTTCCTTGACTACAGAGAAGTATATTTCAAACAGGAGAGGTCCCAGTACTGAGCCCTGTGGGGCACCCCAAGTAACAGGTGTCTTGGTGGAGCTGGATTCCCCTACCCTAACTTCACGTCTCCTATCCATGAGTCATTTAGCTATCCATTGGATGATAGGGATATATGCCTAAATTTGTGAGTTTGTCTATAATACCCAAGTGAGGCATTGTGTCAAATGCCTTTGCCAGGTCAAGGTAGGCAGTATGTACTATTTGCTCTCGTCCATGGCTCTAGTGATCTTCTTGAAGAAGTCCACTAAGTTTATTAGGCATGACTTTCCCTTGATGAAAGTGAACTAGGATTGGTCCAGTGTTTTAAGATTTCCTATGTCTTTTGTTCATCAAGTCAACAATAATCCTTTCCATGGCCTAAGACTAGTCAAACTTATGGATCTGTAGTTCTCTGGGTCTATTGATAGTCCACCTTTGTGTAGAGGAATGAGAGTTGGAGTCCTCTATTCCCTAGGGATGAATCCTGTTTGGAGGCTGTAGATGAATAGAGATTCTAGTGGGCCTGATAGGTCATATTTCATGCTATTGATGCAGTGTTTTAGCTCTGAAGTGTGCAATGAAGTCCTGTTCTTTAGTGGTACTTGGAGAAGAAATAGTAGAGGGTATTTCCTGGGGGGCATCTGGGGGTGACGGGGGGGTGAAATTGGAGAAAAATTTATCACCCAGCAAATTTGCTATATCCCCAAGTTCAGTGTAGGAGGTTCAATTTACTATTAGTTCAACACACCATCAGGTGTTCCGTTTAGGGTTACATACTTAACTGAAAAATGCCTTATGGTTATCCTTAGCCTAGGAGGTTATTTCTGCCTCAAAGTTGGCTTTGCTGAGTTTGATTAGTCCCCTGAGTTGCTTGTTGAGACTGTTGCAACCTTAACAGGATCATCAATGACTAGGATGGGTTGTCAGTTTGTTTTAGATAGTGCCTTTTTAAGGCTAAAATTTGTTTGTGGTTTAGTGCAAAAAGTAGTTAATGTGAATAAGTTACTGTCTGGACTTCTTATAGTGAATGTTATGGGGATGTGGCTGCTAAAGGAGGAAGTCTGGCAGTTAGTGCAGACGATTAAGGCTCTGTGCTGTTAAATGAGTTGCTTCCTGTACCCAGGGTACAAGGCTTAATTCCTTCCTTTGCCTACTGTGTGACTCTGGGCAAGTCACATGACCACACTACACTCCTGGGTTGCCTTTGAAAAGGTACATGTGTAAAGTGGGTTTATCTGGTTAACAAATTAATAAAATAAAAAAGGTGGGATGCAAATGTCTTGGATTTCATTTGGAATGTTTGTTAATAGATAAGTTGCATTATATGTTAAGAGACAGAAGGCAGTGCCAGAAGTAATTCCATCCGAGGAATGAAATGTGGCCAGTGAAATGTTATAATAACTAGTCATCGAGATACTCATGTTCCTACCTTTACCAGCGACACTGTGGAGGAGCTGGAAGGAAAACTGCCTTGCAATTTGTGCTGATGGCTGCTTTAGAACAAACACTCCAGCAAAGATGGGAAAATAAAGAGGGCTCTGACGTGAACTGTGCCACAGGAGTCATTACAACTGCATTTATATACTGGCATGCCACATGCATGTGATGGATGAGTGGAGCATACTATATATGAAGGGAAATACTTAGGTCATCAAGCAAGATGGAAAGGAGTGCTAAGCTTATCAGATGTCCTAAAGGTAGTGATTCAGTATTCATAGACTGTGATGGAAATCAAGCAGAGCAAGATAGCACAGAACATTAATCATCAGCAAAAAGTAGCAAATAATTTTAAATTATTTGTTTTCCTGAAAGACAAAGCCAGCCAAGAGATATACATTAAGGCAAAGAAATCATTAGACAGCATAGACTAGTGCAGGAATATTAACAGACTTGTTTACGAATGGGAATGCTATGGAAGTTGTACTTGCTTAAATGTGTAACACAAAAAGATACAGTTGTAGTAGTGATGAAGTGATAATTAAGATTCATTAGGAAATTAAAACAGTAATGTCAGCAAGTGTGTGGGTGTGCTTAGTAGAAAGAGAGGTCTTTTACATATAAGAAAGAACTTCCACTGGGTGGCCTCTCAAACCTTTTGTATCAGAGGCACATGGGATATATGTACATGACCCTTATGAACATTAAGTGTTTCAACTATATGCAATTGTGAATGCCCATTAATTATTTATTTGTAAATTGTTTTAATGGAGAATTGCAGGCCAATAAAGTCAAACCCCACTAGCCATGGATATGCATATTTCAGCCTTGTTATGACCTCATCAGCACAGCATAAATAGAGTGCTTAACTAAGCATAAGAAACGCAGGGCTGTTATACCCAGCTGATGTCAATTACCATTAGGGTGACTGCAAAATATCCCAACTAACAAACTAAAACAAAGAGTGAGAAGGTCACACAGAGAAACCAATCAGTAAAAACTAAATGAAAACTCCAGCCAAGCTAGAACTTCCACTGAGTGACCTCTCAGACCTCTTGTATCAGAGGCACATGGGATATATGCAAATGACTCTTATGAACATCAGGTGTTTCAGCTATATGGCGATTCTGAATTCCCATGACTTATTTATTTTTAAGTTGTTTTAATGGACAATTTCAGGCCAATAAAGCCAAACCACACTAGCCGTGGATATGCATATTTCGGCCTTCTTATGACCTCATCGGCACAGCACTACCAGAGTGTTTGACTAAGCATAAGAAGCACAGGGCTGTTATACCCAGCTGATGTCCATTACCATTAGGGTGATTGCAAAATACCCCAACTAACAAACTAAAACAAAGAGTGAGAAAATCACACAGAAAAAGCAATCAGTAAAAACTAAATGAAAACTCCAGCCAAGCTAGAAGGCCGAAATATTGATATCCACAGCTAATGGGGTTTGCTTTTATTGGCCTGAAGTTGTCCATTAAAACAACTTAGGAAGAAATAAGTCATGGGCATTCAGAATTGCCATATAGCTGAAACACCTGATGTTCATAAGGGTCATTTGCATATATCCCATGTGCCTCTGATACAAGAGGTCTGAGAGGTCACTCAGTGGAAGTTCAAGCTTGGCTGGAGTTTTCATTTAGTTTTTACTGATTGTTTTTTCTGTGTGACCTTCTCACTCTTTGTTTCAGTTTACATATAAGAAAGGAAAACCGAATGGTTGAAGGTACAGGGAGAACCTCCATAAACAACACATATACTACAGAAAAGCCAGTAGGAATGATCGGGGAAGATATGAGGTTAGTATACACAGTGGTTTAAATCTTTTATGCAGGCACAGTAATTTGCACAATACTGAAAGGTGCATGTTGTGTGTCCAAATATTTCAATTTGTTTGTGTGCCAATAAACAAAATGCTACCACGTTGACTGGCATTCCATCACTTGCATATGTTACTATCAGCTGTAAACAGATTGGTAACTTCCCATACTCTATTGCAGTCATATTTTTTTCATTACTATAAGTGTGCAGAGTGCTAATAGTGAGTCATTAACCTGATTTATGACTGCTTGTAAGTTTCAGCTATCCCAGATATTATTACTCATTTATCTAAGCAGCCAAGCATTGACAAATATGGTAGCTTTTACATTTAACTACCTTGAGCACTGCAGTCCAGTTATTGCAGAAAAAACAAAATAGTTATTTTCCAAAAAAGAACTATACTGAATTACTCAAGTGTTGATAGCTTTCTGGAAGTTATGGGCTTTCACATCATGATTAATGGGTAAGTCAAACCTGAACAGTCCCAGCAAAGGCTTAATTGATGTATAGAGACCTGGGGCCTCATCCCAGGAACTGTATTTTTATTTCATGAGGTAAAAAGCCATGAAGTTTTATTTTCTTCTAAGAGTGGGAGTCCAAGAAGAGAAGTAAGATACATTACGAGCTGTAAGAGTAAGACCCCTCAATACAAAATGCAATACAGTTATTCTAAGGGTCTATAAATAAAACTCATCTGGGACATGCCTAAAAAGTTATAACGTATCTGTTTCTCAGCAGGTGTAGTCTATGCTATTAAATTAGTACAAGCACACTGAAAGACTCAGTGCAACATGTGTTATTAGTTTGGTGACCATGCACATTTGAAGAACAAGGTCAAACAAAGAAAGCGACAGTGCAAGTAACTACTTTTTCTTTTAACATGAAATAGTTTTCGTGTGAGGCATAGTTTCATGTTTATGGAATTAGGTTTACTATCTGCATGAGCACAGGGGTAAAAGGGTTATCCCTTTCCAGCTTCATCTTGAAAGGACTGTGTTTATGTACCTATTTTACTGAAAAGGAAAGATGTATTCTTTAGCTAAGAAGAAAAGTTTGTTCAATAAAGGTTCATGGGCAGTTACTAGTAGTCCAAAACACCAGTGAGTAGCCTAGCCCAATTTCCCCAGAACATTCGCTGGTTAAGTGATTTACTCAGAATCCCACAGCAGGCAAACAGAGGTTGAGGGAATGAAACCATGGAGTACAGAAGTAGTTTGTTAGCAACCCATAGTCTTAATCCTTTCTGTTAACTGCCAGGCAAAGTGCCAGCTTGCAATGACCAAGAATCAAACCTAGGTCTCCAGTGTGCCAAGCAGGAATTCTATGACTGAAGCACCAAAACATACTGCCAAAGAATTAATAACTTACATCTTTTTGGTCCGGTGAAAGAGGAACAAGCCTGGGAAATCTTGTCTTAAAAGTCATAGTGTTGGAAGACGTGGACAATGATTTAATTAGTGTTGCTAACAAGTCTCGGCTGTTGTGATTTATTAAACGAATCCCAGAGTCCATGTCAAGCTTAATTTTTTATCAGTTTCTTATCTGGACAAACTACTAGGCATAAGTGCATCTTAATTCAAGGGAGACAAGGGAGCTCAGAGTTAAACATTGTGTAATGGAATTAATTATCAAAGACAGATAAAATTCCATCCCTGCAGAAACTTAAATTCATCCTTACTTGGAGTTAGCATTTCTACATTCTGCGTTTTGGCAGTCCTACAACTGTACAAAACAGTAAACAAAACAGACTGCTAACATTTCAGAAAACTGTCAGGGAAGCTATTGCAGGCAAGATGGCATATGCATCATGTTAACTGGGCCAAGCGGCAAATCAATACTTTATCCACAGAGGCAGCAGAAAGTACATTGAGACTAGGAACCAGTCTCTCAGCTGAGAACACTCAAGGAGGCATCACTGTTACCAGTGAGGCTGTTCTCCAAAATGTCTGGCTGTACTAAACAGAGCTAATGAAGGAAGTATCACTCAAGACAGCTGCCCACTTTAAAACCATATATTCTTAGTTATTACCAGTGGTTTGTAGTTATTGCTAAAATGATTCTAGCAAGGATTACAAAATGGCATGTAGTAACAAAATCAAGAAATGATGTAGTGTTGTTATCTTACATAATTTTTGTCTAATGGCAAGAGAAAATTTGCTTATCCAGTATTTTGTTTTATTTGTAGTTGTCTTTTAACCAGGTAAAGTCACTAGGTACAAGTGACAATTTCCAGTTCAGGCATAAGTCACAACACTGCCCAGTTTAAAGACTTGCTCAGAGTACTTTTCCACCCCACCACTCTTTTTCCAGTACCGTATTCATTACTTGTCCCATACTCTGTGTAATGCACAGAGTACTAAGCTAAACTGAGGTGGGCCACCAGCCACAACTTTGAGCTGAGATACCATACCAGACTACTAGAGGCTTTTGAGCTTCCAAAAAAACATAAGCTGCCTGTTTTTTTTTTTTTTTTGCTTATTTATATTATTTACTGCACTTTTTTATTGCCTGCCACCTACTTTTATACTGTATTTATTTACTAAACTACACTGTTAACTGCAATTGCCTGCTACACTGTGCCTCTAAAATTTAATTGTATTGCTGTTTGCACTGTTTAGCAGACCTTTTTGTTGTTTCCACTGTTAAGTATTTACTGGTATTTTTTCACTGTTTTAAAGCTATTTGTTCTGCCTGCTCTGGTTTTTCCACCAAGCAGTACTTAATTAATTGATCTGTTAAATCTTTAAATCATTCTTTAGGGCTTCCTGCATGATTTACTGCTCTTTTAAATGTTTTTTTTTTCACTGTCTCACTGCTATTCATCTGCTGTGTTAAATATTCACTAGTGTTTCCTGCCGAAACTAGGGTAGTTAGTAGCTGTAGCATAGTCCAAATCCAGGCCTACTGTTTATCATGGTTTGTTTGTTCTGAGCACAATTTACAGGCCACCTTGAATTGGAAAACCTATATGCACTTTTGTAAGAGAATGTTTTTGATTGGCACCTGACTGGTAAAGGGATGCCGGTCTAGGGCTTGGAATAAACATCCTCATTCGTCCTTTTGAATTTTTTAGAGTGTTTTTTTTTTCATTTTTAGCTTCCGGTATTTAGGCCCTGCAACTGAGCAGGTTTCTGCTTTTTTCCACATTACCCAGCACTGTGCACTACTGCGCAACGGTGCTCCAAAGCCGAACAGTTAAACTCAACAAATTTTCCCTTAAAACTCAGGAAGAGATATCCATTTGCTGAGTTTCTCTATGATTGCTTCCGAAAACACACCCCTAGTGACAACAGTCTTCAACCTAGCATTATGGACAGTTGGACTACCCTTGTTCCTCCTGCCAACCTTGTTAACTTGGATCTCTTGAGGCAGTGTAGCAGTTGCCTCATGTAGACAGACAGCCCTCTACTAATAACACAGTCCAGTACAGAGTGTGAGAGATGTTCTTAGACCAAGAATTTAGAATCCATGCTGTCTCTCACTCAAAACAGTAACAAAGGGAAGGGTGTCAACTCACCCACCACTGCATATTCACATAGTACCATTACTCATACACATACCACTACTCATACACATAGTATGCATCAAACACGTAAATCCACATTTATTTATTTTTATTTAATTTATTTAACATTTCTTTACTGGAAAAGTCCAACTTGGAACGTCAGTTTTCAGCAGAGGCCCAGAGAGTCTTTGTAATGTGGGAGGAAAGCGGAGTACCTGGAGAAAACCCACACGAATTTAGGGAGAACATGCAGAATCCTTACAGAAGGCACTCCAGCTGAGAATCAAACCAGAGAATCTCTTGCTGTGAGGTGGCAATGCTATCACTGCACCACGTTTGTAAAGATTATCTCGAAAAACTTACCAAAACACCATAGACCTCCAAAAAACAAGTCTGCTACAGCTAACACAGTCTCCACAGCACACATGACACATAGCAACAACAGTGTCTTACCCACCAAGCCTGTAAGCCTTAACACTCAAATACCAAGCTTTCTTGCCATTGGAGACTCAGTAGTGAGACACATGGATGTCCCACTCACCAGTTTAGACAATGAGAAAGTCATTGTCAGCTGTCTGTCTGGTGCCAAGATTCACCAAATCAAGCATGTACTCAGGTCTCTTAGAAACAAGTACCGTTATGACTCTGTCATAGTTCATAGTTCATGTTGGTGTGAATGACCTCAGACATACCTCACTGGACTATATGAAGAGAGACATGGTTGAGCTCTCTGATTATGTGTCCCAGGCAGGTATATCCCTAGCCTTGAGCAACATACTATCCCCACCTAGAATGATGCCACAGTATAAACAAAAAAATGATTGGTTTCAATAATTGGCTTAGATTTTGGTATCAGAGTAGAGCAGGTCCTCAAACCCCTGTCCAAGGCAAAGAACATGGCCTCTATGAGACTAGATGACATCCCAGGCTGTCTTCTAAACAGGCTAAAATATGAACTAGCATCACGACTAAGTACTCTTTTCAATAATAACCTAACCACAGGCTTTGTTCCTACAGCATGGAGAACAGCTACAGTTATTCCCCTCCACAAAAGTGGTCTAGCAACAGACTCAGATAATTACAGACCATAAGCCTGACCAGCCTTATCTTTAAGGCCATGGACTGTATCATTATGGACCTCATAAATAAAGACATAGGTGACGTCCAAACCATGGATCCTACCCAATTTGATTTTGTGATCCTGCCTGTTAAAGCTGGTGGATTTCTTTGAAAGTGTGACCAAGGCTATTGATAAGGGCAAATCTGTACACACAGCATACCTCGACTTGGCAAAGGCTTTTGACACAATCCCACATTCAGGCATTACCGATAAACTTAGCAAACTGAATGTAAACCCTTTTGTTGTAAGATGGGTTGCCAACTGACACACAAACCAGACACACACTATCAAAGGGGGTGACTCCACATCAACTAGCAGACTTGTTACCAGCAGGGTGCCACAGGGGTCAGTGTTGGGCCCCCGACTGTTTGGTATATACTTCTCAGAAGCTCAGGTCAAAACTAAATGGTTGTGGCTGATCAAGTTTGCAGACAACTGCAAACTAGGTGCAATCACTGAATTCCCAAATTATGTCAGTATACCCCAGGATGGTCTCACACAGACCAACAACTGGTGTATTGGTCATGGTCTCAAACTGAATGTAAAGAAATACATCATCATTCCATTCAGCACAAACAATGTCCCTTCACACTATCAAATCAATAATAATACCCTTCCTAAGTACCCATGAAGTGGGAAGGGACCTGGGATCACAGGTTGACCACGAACTTAACTTCAACCACCATGTGTCTAACATTGTAAGGAAAGCTTTCCATGTAGCTCACTTGATTAGTAAAGGCATCACCTCGAGAGCAAAAGCAGTTATAACCCTGCTATACTTGGCATTTATCCAGCCCATAATTGAGTATAATGCCCCATTCAGTATATACTGTAACATGCACCTACAGCAATTAGAGGAAGACCTCAGAGGTTTCTAACACAGACAATTAAGGGCCTGCAGCATGTCCCTTACACAGACCGACTAAAATCCCTATCCCTATACTCCGTATCATATAGACTTCTTACCGGAGACTTATGCCTGGCCTACAAGCAACCCAAGACTCAAACCTAATGAACTTACTGCATATCTGTAAATCAAATGGATCTAGAGCTATCCATTCCAGGGACTTAAATGTGGCTTGTAACTTAAATACGACATGGTGGAGGGACAGATTTATCTCCCTGTGACTGCCACATCTTTGGAACAGGGTACCAGTTCATGTGGAACAAAGCACCTCTATGACACTGATCAAGAGGAACCTGGATGAGTGGATGGGGCACCACAAATTCTTACCAGGGATAGTGCCCACAACCCTCCTTGACATGGGCAGTTTTGCGTATTGACTAGTACCTCTATGGTATCACATTGAGTTAAAGTGGTTAGGCTTAAAATTACCTTTGGGTCGATAGCCTAGTAATCTCCTATGATCCTATTAGATTCTTAATTCAGTATCCATCCTGCTGTGTCACTGCATGTCCCACCACTGTCTAACTGTAGAACTGCTTTGCAGCAAATCCACTGCCTATTCAGTACACATCATTTATAGCCTGCAATCCACCCCTCCCTCACTGCATTTCTTGTGCCGTGAGATCTATCACTGGCAGTTAGTGCAGAGGATTAAGGTTAGCAGATATTAGTCATTTAGGTTTTTTAGGCTATTATTAGGTAATCAGCTGTTTAAGGAGCTGCTTTGTGTGGTCCAGAATTTGATTCCCTCAATCTTTATTTGCTTTTTTGACTCTGAGCTAGTCATTTTTTCAGACAGTGCTCCCTGGCTAAGTCTGAAAAGGTCCATGTGGATCAGTATTCGACCACAGTTAACAATTATATATATATATATATATATATATATATATATATATATATATATATATATATGTGTGTGTGTGTGTGTATGTATATATAGATATGTGTACATATGTATATATACATTTTCACATTGCTGACTTTTAACATTCCTATTATGTACACCGTTCGATTCCCAACTGGAGTGTGGGGAGTGCCTTCTGTGTGGAGTCTGCATGTCCTCCCCACGGTTGGGTGGCATTCGAAAGACATGCGTAAATGGGTGTGCCTTCATTGAAGGGTGGACGTCGAGCTGGCACCTCGGCGTTCATGAAAATCTACTGCCAATCATTAGCGGACTGGAGTTCCACTGTGGCGACCCCTAACCGGGAAAAGCCGAAAGACAAACAACATTATGGACACCGTTGCTATTCTCTTCTTTTCTCCAAAGACCGCAGAATGATTTTGCCCAAATATTGCTCATATACTTAATATTCCATGCACAATTTTATATATTTCCCTTGAGACTCTGTATATCATTCTGACAACGATACCTGAATCAAATAGCAAGGTATTTGCATACCACTGTCTGATACAACAGAGAAATTACATGTTTACACCATGACTCAATCACCCCTTGGATACACATCCTGAGTTTTGCAACAACTGTCCCAGAACTTGCACTGTGTTCCTTGTTCAAATGATGATTGATACTCAGACCTATGGACTATTCTGGATCTGTGTACATCTATTTATCTCCCCTGCATGTTGCATATGACCATGCTTGAACATCTTATTAAATGTTCTGTCATCTTTCCACCATCCCCCATTGTTGATCCTATATTTGTGTCATCTACAGATAGGCTGACCATGTTCTCTGTATAAGACAAAGTCATGGAAGGTAAACTAATGTGGACTAAACCCTGCCATGCACACACACTGAGATTTCTAACCTCTGCCAATGAAATCCTCCACATAAGTTTCACTGTTACCCTACAAATGTGTTACAATCTAACTGATCTGTGTCAGTCACCCTGAAAATCTGCAGTTAACATAGCAGGTGCCTGTGCTGGAGTGAATAAAATACCCTATTTAGGTCTATGACTTATGCTGGATATAGTCTTGGAGCTTATTAGTCTATATGGAAGAAAGCAGACAGTCTCAAAAAACTATCTATATTCCATTCCATGGTAAAACTATTACGTTTACTGACCTTCTGGTCACTTTAATGCTTAGTCACACTTTCTTTTGGAAGGGGTACAGCCCTACAGAGGAACAGTCACAGGCACATATGCTCTAGTGAGTGAGAGGCTGAAGATCTAAGTCAGAGTCTCCCCCAACACACTGTCATCATTTATGAGAACCTTAGAATTGGTGTGCATGGCTTATGTGGTCTGTCACCCAGTTTTTCATCCCAGATCTCCTCCACCACAACATCCCTACCTACCTTTTTCTCCATTCAGTGCTCTCCTGACTCTGCCATACTTCTCTCTGTGTTTTTTTTTCTAAATGATACTCCAATTTGCTTAGGTCTTTCTTTTCAGTCCTATATGCAATTACTGTAGGACTTTTGTGATTTTTGGATTAGGCCATATTGGGATCTACCCTTAATGTAATGGACATCAGGCATATCATCAGATGTGTGTTTCAGATGTTTTGGAGATCCTGCATTTATATTCTATTAACATATCCAGCAAAGGAGTGAAATGCATCATTTGTATAGCTGGTTGAGTACATCTTATTGATATCAATGCTTTAATAAACACTTGTCGGTATTGTACACTCAGAAGTCCATGCATTTGGATATTTCTATGTACTTTAAGGGTAACATATGCATTCATAAACTCCATGTATTCACTATCTTTCATGAATCCACTCCTCTTACAGTACCACCTGTCCATATATGTCACCTTTACTCCTTTAGCTAATTCTGATTGCTGCTATGAACTCCGTCATGACTATTCTTTTTGTTATCCTACCCATCATTGTTGGGCTTTAACTTGCACCTTTGCACCTGTGATTCCTGCATGACCCTACCTTCTTTTATTCACCTTGTGTTTGTTCTTGCATGTGTTATCATTTTCAGCCGCTACATAAGTAGCTACAATGAATCCACACTGTAACAGAATTATTTGCAAATTCACAAAAATAGTAAGAAAATCCAGAGAACGTCATCCTTAAACATTTGCAACATGTGCACTCTCCTAAACAGCACACAGTCAAGTAACTAATTTTTTCCACATTCCTTAAGCATAACATAACCCACACCCCAAAACTCCCATAGGAAAATATTAGTCTGTGTAAATGTCTACATTCTAAATAAAACAGTGCATCGAGAACTGTTGTCCAACTTTGCCTTTACCTGGACATCTCTGAGGCACCCCACCATACATAGGATCACACAGAACCTTGTCAAACCCCTCAATGGTTGATATTTCTCTTAACTCCCACTCCAGCACCCCCCATGGATTTAACTTCTTCCAGCCAGCAGGTCTGATATTCCTATTATAAATGACAATAACCCATTTTTCTTGTCTCCACCATTGTCTCAGGCCCCTTTCTCTAAGTGTCCATAAATAAGATAAACTGTTACACCAATTGATCATAGACATTTTTCTCCCAGTATTATGTTCTGGTGCTTGCATGAACATATATATTTCTCTAAAGTAGTATTGTTTGCATCACCAGCATCATTATTCACAAAACCATTGCATTGTACAATAATGCTGCACAGTCATGTATATACCTACCATTGTGTGGTCCATTTCTATGGGTTGAGTACCTTTCCTACCCTTTAAATAATGTGGCACCATCTATTACCACCTAAGGGGGTGTACAGAGAAAACAAACCTATAAGCATCACTGTCTCATCCAGCATGTGAATGAGTCTGTCCCAGACACAAACTACATTTCCCTTTAAAGACAGTCCACATCTCAGCGACATCCCAAAGACATTCCTGTTTCCCTGCTGTTACATAATATCATTATAATTTCCTGGGTCACACATTTCCATTGCAATGTCTGAGTGGCACATTATGACAACGGTTCCTTTTTTTGTTTAGTCCTTGCAACTCTCTGGCATCATCATGGCCCTGCCTACAAAATACATTAGCTATCTTCTAAATATGACAAGAAAGTGTCACTTATGTCCCACACAAAAATGTTTTGCACCATTTGTTGACACCATTTATCCTCCCTTGATATGTAATACTGATCAGCAAACCACATACTGTATTCACTTTCACCTACACGTCCCTGTACCTCTGACTAGTCTTTCATTCATTTATTCTTGGAATATGCACAAAACAATCTTTCCTGTCCACATAATGGATATTTGTTCCTGCATATTGCCACTAACCCACTAACCTGCATCCTTTCTTTCTTCTGATGCATTAATACCCAGCCATTCCCTAATAACGCAGTCTGTACTGCTTTCTACAAACCAACACTGCGAGAAGCACACAGACAGAGAAACATATGAAACACCAGGACCAGACTTTAATAAAGAAAAAGAAAAATATTGACAAGTTAAGAGCTTTCATCATCAAATATCAGACCATCAGTTTCTAATTTAGTGGGTTTGTAGATGGAGGTGAGGTGTGTGTTATCACAACAAAGGAGTCTGTTAGGGTGGTAGCATGGGAGAATGTTGTTGAGGGCAGGAGAAGTAGAGGGTTTATAAATTATGTTATGTGCTGTAATTAGTTGAAGGTAGGTGAGGTGAAGTGATATGGGTGTTCAAACCACTTTAATGAGTGGAGAGCAGTGCAGTGGTGATTGAAATGTGTTGACCTGGAAGTAAACATTGTACTTTGAACATTGCATGCTTCTAGTTTAGACTTTAGTATGGTTTGGAGCTTTGTAAGGACTGGAACTGTGTTTTGGAGTGAGGGAAGGAGAAATGTAGTTGCAGGGGTGATTTTTTGGCTGAATTTGAGAAATGCTTGTAACGGTAGAGCATGATGATTTTTTGGTGATTTTTTTAAGGTTATTTTGGATGTGAAGACTGAATTTGAGACTGACATCAATTATCATACCTAGTAGCTTTGTATTAGGGACCACTTCTATTTTGGTGTTATTTATACTGAAAAGATTTTAAAGTTCTGTTTGCTATTACAGCAGGTTTTTGGGGACAAAAGAGGAAGTTTAGTTTTTTTGTTTTTTGTTTTTTGTTTTTTTGGCATTAAGAAGCTGAGCATTGCAAAGCCAGGACTCAGCTGAGGTGAAGAATTCTTGCATTACTTGTATAGAGTATAGAGTCATCTGCATACTGGATGAGAGAGGCTTGGCAAGAGGCAGTGTGGAGGTTATTGATGAAGATATTGAAAAGGAGGGATCCAAGTATAGAACCTTGTTGTGTTAGGGAGGTGAGAGGATAGAGAGCCTTGATACTTTAATGCCTGCTGTCTAGCAAATAAATAGCTATGGAACCAGCTTAGAGCAGGAGTGGGTAAACCAGTGCTGGATAGTTGTTCCAAGAGTTTTGAATGAAATACCATATCAAAAGCTTTAGACATGTTGATGAATAGTGCATAGATTATCTTGCCAATGTCCCTTGTTCTATTTACAGTGTCCATGAAGGACAGAAGGGTAGAAGTTTTACTATGACCATACTGAGTATGGGTTAACAGTTGATTTTCTAGGATGTGTTGGAGCAACTGGGTGTGGATGTAGCTTAGAAAGAAGGGACAGTATTGCTGTTAAGCAGAAGTGAGTAACTTCACTTGAGTTTCTGCCTTTGTGGAGAGGGATGATATGATCTTTTTTCCATATGGAGGGAACATGAGATTCATGTATGGATCTACTGATGTTGTGTATGGATCTGTTGATGAGTATAGTAATTGGTTAAGCTATGGCATGAGCAGTTTAAGATATTCTGGGGAAGGTTCTTAGTTACAGGAGAAGACAGTTAAAGTTTAAGAAGTATTTTTTATCATAGAACTGAGGACTGGTTTGAGGGTAAAGGAAGAGGCAGAGGTAGCTTGGCATGAGTTAGGAGAAGTAGTGTGTGGAATTTGATTTGGTGGCCACTGTTTAGGATGGTTTGTGAGAGAAGTGGTGTGTGGAGAGAATAGAGTAGTTTGGGATGAGGGGATTGATGAAAATGGTAAATTCGTTGTTACGGAGGAGATGCAATCTATAAAGTAAGTATTGAATAAGGTTGTAGTTTGTTGAGGAGAGTTGTTAGGGGAGGGATTAGGACTTTTTTGCTACTGGGATTTAGCAGAGGTGATATAAGACCAGCATTTAAAGGTGACCATAGTATTGGGTTTTTTTTTGTTGTTGTTATTTCTTGACTAAGTTAGGAAGTTTTCTGAAGGTTAGAAGGTGTTCAGTTATTTTGTTTCTGCCATTGCTTCCAGGCTAGGTTCCTATCCTTAATATGTTTTTTAGTTTGTCTAGTAAGCCAACAAGCATGATTTGATTTAAAAATGTGCTATAAGCATTTGAATAATGATTTGTATAAGGTTGTAGATTTGCATGAGTATAAGAAATCTGTAGAACATTATAAAGAATTATCACATAAGGGCTTTAGGCTAGGGCATTTTTCACAGGTTGATATTGAAACAAAATTTAATTGTGATAATTCGACTATGGCCCATTTTTATTACCTCCCAATTAATTCATAAAGGTTTGTTTGACCCACTGGGCCACCCTATTGTTTTGGCCTGTAATTATTTTGCACACAATTTGGCTTGTTTATTACCTGGATTTTTGTTACCTAAGGTGGTAAAGTTACCATCATATGTAACAAATCTATTAGATTTTTTGGAATAGGTTAAGGATGTTAATTGGACCCAGGATATGTGTGTTATTACATTACATGTGGTTAGTTTATATACAAGTATTAATTATGTCTTTGGATTAGAAACTTTACATCATTTTTGAGGGTATAATCCCAATAGCACAATATACCATTGAATTGATTGTTTTTTGTTTGAGCAATCATTTTTTTTAGTTTAATGGGCAGTTAGTTATACCAGCAGCTGTAGGGGACAGTTATGAGGGCATCATTTGCCCCCATGTATGCCAATATGTTTATGGCTTATTTTGAAAACATTTTTAGAATGTGTGTAGTAAAATATTATAGATTCATTGACAATTTAATTTTTATTTGTAAGGGGGGCCAAGGTGAGGTGTCACAATTTGCTTGTGGTATGAATGAGAATAGATTTAATATTACATTTGTAGGACTGCAGGTGGGTAGTAAAGTATGTTTTTAGATGCAGAAATTGAGGGGAATATAAGTTGTAATCTTAAAACTAATTGCACAGGAAGTTTGAGGGTAGTAATCAGGTCTTGCATGGATATAGCTGTCATCCCCCCATGCACTTCGAGCTTTACCTTATGGGAAGTTTTTAAGACTGCAGACGTTATGCAGTGATGATGGGGAGTTTTATAAAGAATTAATTGAAACAAAGGAGATGTTTAGTAGAAGGGGTTATGATACTGAACTTTTACTGGATGGTGTGATTAAGTTAAATAAGGGCATTCAAAAAAATCCTTGGGTTGATATATATAGGGATGTCCCTACATATATAAGTGTTGACACAGAAGCAATATTTTTGTTACTAGACATAGTGTCTTTAGCACTGAGTTGATTAAGATATTACATTTTTTATTGTTTTCTTTTAGTGCAACATATGGATTTTGTGGATGTGTTAGAGAATAGGCCACATATTTCATACAAAAGGGGTAGGAGTATAGGAGACATATTGGTTCATGAAAATTTTGTCACACCCTTGGAGGAGTGTAGTAAGGGGATAAGGCTGAGGGGTACTGCCCCTTGTTGAAGATGTTTATGTTGTGATTTTTGCTGTTGAGAGTTTCCTGATAATTAATGGTCATAAATATGAAGTCCAGGGAAATTATAGGTGTAATACTGTAGGAGTAGTGTATGCACGTAGATGGCAGTGTGGGAAATTTTATATTGGTGAGAGCAAAAGGGCATTTGCCACATGAGTAAGAGAGCATGTTAAGGATATAAAAATTTTAGAATAGAGAGTCCAGTGATTTTACATTTTAAAACCTTTCATAATGGCAGTGTGGATGGACTTCCAGGCAACTGTGTTGGAACAAATAAATGTTGGACCTTTTGATGAGATGAATATAAAAAGTAAATTGTTTCAGAAGGAATCACTTTATATTTTTAAGTTTGATACACTGGACCCCAAAGGGATTAAATATGGAGTGTAATTGGAGAATGTTATTGTAATCATTTTATTGATTGATTAATGTGATGAATGCAATTAAGGTGACTGTATATAAGGCATGTTTATTTAGTGTGGTTTTATACTCTGAAAGCTATTTAAGTCAATGTGCTAGAGAATTTTATTGTTTTGAATTAATAAAAACGTTTTTCCAATTCCTGGCTGTTGGTTTGGTGGTATATTATTATGATTTGATTTGACTGTCTCCGCATGCAGTGGAGCTAGACTAGTCAGTGTGTTCAGAAATACTGTGTTGAAATGGTTGATGGCTTCATCTAGGAGTAGTTTTTTTTTTAATGGAGACCAGTTCATAGCCAGTAATACATCATTGAAAGATTGCAGGTTGATATTAAAAAGGTTACATGTTGTGTTTAGTTCATGTTTTTTTTGTCTAGTGGGTATGCTTTCTTTTGGGTGTATAGTCTCTTAGAGCAACATAAACTGTACCAGCAAAGTTATGTTTACTGGGTTCAGATATCAATATCCAGTTGAGGATGGTATCTTTGCCTTGCTTGTTGTTATATCTGGTTGGGGATGGAGGAAGGGTAGTTTGGGGATAGGGTTAGCCAGCTGATGTTGAAGCAGCCTCAGAGGTTCTTTAAAAAAATACAAGTGTGTAAACAAACATGCCCTATGTGTATAAAATAAAAGCCCTATCCCTTTACTCAGTCTCCTACCATCTATTAAGTGGTGATCTATGCATAACCTACAAGACACAGACAAATCCAGCCATGATGGAACAGTTGCACATTCACAAGACAAACTGCACGAGGTTCATCCAATCTAGGGATGTAAACCTGGTCTGTGACACAAACAAAACATGCAGCACAGACAGATATGTGTCTCGGATATTACCCCTTCATTGGAACAGGCTTCCTATTCACATAAAGCAGAGTCCTTCCCAGACCCTCTTCAAACTCAGTTTGGATCAATAGACTGGGAATCATAAATTCACATCTGGGATGGTGTCCATGTTCCTTATGGACAGGGCAGTCTGTAAAATACTCAGATGCATAGGCACAAAACTAAGCCATCCTCTAGCCCTTAGGAATCAAAAATTTGGTAAAATTCAGGTAATAATGGCTAGGCTTGTGAGGGCTCTTAGGCCTTTAGCCTAGTAATCTTCTATGAACCTATAAATCTGTGACATTGCCCATGATAAATTTATTCTATTTATTCAGTAGTGAATGTCTTCTAGTATAGGTCTATTGTTTTGTGTGTGTGTGTGTGTGTGTGTGTGTGTGTGTGTGTGTGTATATATTTATATATATATATGTGTGTGTGTGTGTGTGTGTATATATATATATATATATATATATATATATATATATATATGTGTATATATATATATATATATATATATATATATCTATATATGGTCAGAGGTGGTAGTCTGAGAATTGGTTGGTTGGTAGGGTGTTGTTAGGGGGTAAAGGTTGTTAGGGGTTAGAGTTTGAGTTAGGCATGTGGCATGTAGTGACAAATATTTAGGGGCGGTTTTAAAAAGTACGTTAGGTTAGAAGTAGAAGTGAAGTCAGGTGATATTAGTGGTGAGGACCTTAGGGTTAGAGGTTAGGGGGTCAGTCAGTTGTAGATATTAATGTCTTTATAGTGACATATTAGCATTTATGTGTGTTTTCAGGATTTTGAGTTTCAGGATTTTGGTCTTTCAGGATTTTTGGGCTTTCCAGATTTGAGTTTCAGATTCTGAATTTTTTCGCTTTTTTGTTTCAGGATTTTGATTTTCAGGCTTATGATGTTTCAGGCTTCTGAATGGGAACCATATATATATATATATATATAGGGAGTACGATAATGCATTGGCTCTTATTCCTATTTAAATTAGAGAAGGTAGTAAATATTTCAGCAGTATGGAAGTTTGTAATTGGCTTAGTGAATTGAGAGATTGTCTAAGTGTTAAAGGAAAGGAGAGCAATGCTGCCAGCTCTCATTTTTAACCCTTATGCTCCAATTATGTTGTAGCCAGGGGGGAAAAATATTGTTGTCAATAATATTTGGTTTAAGCTAGGTTTCTGTGATAACTAAGATGTTGGGGTATATTGAGATAGCCAGGCATGCAGTTCAGTTACTTTATTGCATATACAACATAGATTTACTGTGATGAGGTTAAGGTCATTTGATGAGTATTAGTGTTGGGAGGGGGATGTATTAAGTTGAGTGGGGTTTGGAACAGGAGTGATGGAATAGGGTGGAGAGACTGTGAGGATAAGAGGAGGTAAGTAAAATATTGAAAAAGGTGGTTCGGATTGATGTGGGTGTTACTGGAGGTCCAAGGTTAGGCTGGATGTCTCCAAGAAGGGCTGACACAGACAAATAACTTGTGTCAGCTCTGTGGACTAAAACTAAATGCCAAGAAATGTATAATAGTATCCATTGGGAAGTCACCCACCCCTGGTAACTGTCACACTGACAACACACTCCTAAGACTCAACCCAGTAGTTTGAGATTTGGGGACATACACAGACAGTAATCTAGCCTTTGACCATCATGTATCTGTGGCAGTGGGGAAATCATTCTATGTTGTGCAACCTATAAACAAAGGTATGGCATCTAGGTCCAAGGAGGTCATTCTTCCACTGTATTCAGCATTCAGCAGACCTGTCATTGAGTACAATGTCTCATTTGGTATGTACTTAACCGGGTACATCTAACAATTAGAATTTTCACAAAAGTTCCTCACTAAAAGAATACAGGGTGTAAGTAAAATGTCCCCTGCAGCCTGCATCAAAGCCCTATCCCTTTATTCTGCTTCTCAAAGGCTGTTGAGGGGGCATCTATGCCTGTCATACAAGGTATCATCTGACCACACTCTGATGGACCTCCTACATATCAGCAAAACAAACAGCACAAAAATTACCCATTCTAAAGACATTGTACTCAGTGACAACTTCTGGTGTCATTCTAAGGGGATCCAGTATCTATCTTCCTGGGACGACATGGTCGACAGACCACAATGCTTTTCCAGAGATGGCCTACACCTATCACCCCTGGGATTCTGGATATTGGCTAAGGCTCTTGCCACCCCTATAGTGCCTTTTTAGGCAAGGTTCAAATGACAAATTCACCTCTGTAACAAGAACAGGCAAGCAAAAACTTAGGGTAATGCTACTCAATGCTAGAAGTCTAAATCTCAAAATGCACTCACTCGAGGTACTCCTTAAAATGGAGAACATCGATATCTGTGCAGACTGAGACCTGGTTTAAGGCTCCAGAGAACACCCCTGCATTACCAAGCTATAACTCATACCACACTTTTCGGCCACCTAACCTGGACCGGAACACCAAAGGCAGAGGTGTGCCCATATTCATTAAGGATATCACACCTCCAGGCTAGTTGCTCAGCATAATGCATCTGAGGTTATCCAAGTGCAACTAACTCTGGGCAAAACTGCAAAACAAATTGCAGCTTGCTACAGATCCCCCACCATGCCCCAGGATTCCCACTCCTCTTTTCTTGATATACTGGAAAATATTAGGGTTCAACCAAACACCCTAATAATGGGCGGTTTTGACTACCCCACCATTAACTGGGAAAACTACTCATGTACCAACTACTTCGCTCAACACTTTCTAGAATTTATAAATTCCAATGCCCTGGATCAACTTATTCACACCCCCACCAGGGACAACAATATCCTAGACCTAGTCATTACCAACATGAGTGACCGGTGTTCCATACCTGAAGTCAACTCTTCTTTGGTCAGATCTGACTATAAGCTAATCACCCTAGATATCCACATCCTGCCCCCACCCCCCATTAAGGAAACCATGGTAAAAAATTTCTCCAAAGCCAACTTCATGCTTCTTAAGACAGAAGTGGCGAACTTTATGACACCCATGCAGATGGACAATACAGTTACGACTGCTGAACCCTACACAAATGCACTCTATAAGCACTTACACAAGTGCATGGATCATGCTTCCCCAAACAGGACCAAGACACTATCCTCCAAAAAAGGAAGCCAATCTGGTGGTCCCCTGCCATAAACAAACTCTTCAACAGAAGGAAGAAACTGTTGCAAAAGAGAGTAAAATCCCATGAGTGGAGGAGCTCCCTGGTCAGCCTCAGTAAGAAGCTGAGATCCCTTATAAAATCCTACACAGCTAGCTATGAAAACAAAATCACCACTGATTCTAGGGACAACCACAAAGCATTCTATAGCTATGTCAATAATCTTAATGGCAACACCCAGATCTGCTCTTAGTTACAAATTAAAATTAAAAATTTCAGAACCAACTGATATTGCCAAAATCCTGGCAGATAGGTTCAGTGCTAACTTTATCCCCCTCTCACCCCCTAAAGGGCCCATATCTATACAGGAAGAATGCAGAGTCCCTGTAATCACAACTGCGCAGGTAAAAGCTGCACTCTCTAAAGCCAAAAACACAGCATCCATGGGACCGAACAACATCCCAGGCTGCATCTTACACACACTTCAGAATGAACTGACTCCCCACCTAAGCACCATATTCAATCATAGCCTCATGTCAGGCTTTGTGCCCACTGAATGGCACACAGCAACAGTTATCCCACTCCACAAAGGGGGAGCCATCATTGATCCCAGGAACTATCGTCCTATTAGCCTGATGAGCCTGGTCTGTAAGGCCATGGAGCATATCATCATGGAACTCATAAACAAAGACATTGGTAACCTCCAAACTCTGGACCCCACCCAGTTCGGGTTTGTGAAAGGAAGATCGTGCCTCCTAAACCTGATTGACTTCTTTGAGGCAGCCATCAAAGCCATAGACAAGGGTAAAATGGTTCACACAGCCTATCTTGACCTCGCCAAGGCTTTCAACACTATCCCCCATTCTGGAATTATAGCTAAACTCACTAAACTAGGTATAAATCCCTATGTCACAAGATGGATTGCTAACTGGCTCACTGACAGAACCCACACTGTAAAAGTTGCAGACTCCAAATCTGACTTCAAACCAGTGACAAGTGGAGTACCACAGGGTTCAGTCCTGGGACCTCTCCTGTTTGGTATCTACTTCTCTGAAGTACAGGCTAACACAGAAGGCCTTTTTTTAATGAAGTTCACAGATGACTGCAAACTAGGAGCCATAGTCGAGTCCCCAAATGATGTGGACATCCTACAGAAAGGCCTCACTGATACAGACGCCTGGTGTCAGAGTCATGGCCTCAAGTTCAGTGCCAAAAAAGTGCATTGTCATCCCCTTTGGTAAAAACTCTATACCCATAAACTACCACATAGACGGCAGTCTACTTAATGCCAAATGTGTGATAAGAGACCTTGGGACCCAGGTGGACAATAGTCTCTCCTTTGATAATCACATCGCCACAGTAGTCAGGAAATCGTTCTACATGGCACACCTCATCACAAAAGGGTTCTCATCCAGGAAAAAAGCGGTCAGTGTTCCCCTCTACTCGACACTCATTAGACCCATTATAGAGTACAATACCCCTTTTGGAATGTACCTCACAAGACATCTGCAGCAGTTGGAAAGGCCACAGAAGTACCTCACAAAGAGGATTACTGGCCTCAAACAGATGCCCTACACTGACCGATTCAAAAAACTCCAGCTTTACTCCATAGCATATCGCCTACTCAGAGGTGATCCCTGCCTAACATATAAAGCTATGTCAAACCCAGAGCTGTTGGACATGCTACACCTAAAGAAATCCCAATCCCTCTGAGCTACATGCTCTAGGGACCTAAACCTTATCACCACAATAAACAGGACATGCTGGAGGGATATATTCCTGTCACAGAGACTTCCCATACTCTGGAACAAGCTACCCATCTATATCAAGCTAAGTTCCTCATTAGCACTCTTCAAAAAATGTTAATGAGTGGATAGGAAATAGGAAATACACCCCGGGGTTCACTTCTGTGGCTCTGCCACTTTCTTGGATGGTGTAAGCCAGGGAACCTTGTTGGCTAGGGTTACTTAGGCCCTTGGGCTGATAGCCTAGTGCCTACCTATGAACATAAACCTTACTTGTGATATAAATAGGTTTTGCTTGAGACACAGATATGTATCCTTGAGACTAACCCTTCTCTGAAACAGGCATCCCATCCATGTGAAGCAGAGGTCCTTCCTAACCCAATTCAAGTGTAAGTTATAGATTCATAGGTTCATAAACTAGTACTAGGCAAACTACCTGTGTGGGTGATTTTAAGCCTAGCCAATCATCCCATGTGAGGATTAAACAGTGAACCTTGTGCCTGTAAGGTAAACACCTTAACCATTATGGACAGTTGGATGCAAAATAGGAAAGTCATCCCTGGTTTGTCACCTATGTCTGTAATGGGCAAAGATGGACTGTAAATGAGTCATCTCCCAAGCCCCTGTTTACACTTACTAAGGGTACCAAAACTTGTCAGAGATATAGGATGTGTGGCTAGGTTTAAAAAGGCCCAGGTGGTCATTAGCTTAGTATATCTATGAACATATGAACCTATGAACACTGCCAAATTTTAGAGACCTGTGGTCTATGGGTGGATGAAAATAGATTTCATTTTTATACAGCATATTTGATTTTTGTAGGAAAAGGTTGGAAGTGAAGTAACTTTTGTTTAAGGAGGAGATGGGTGTTAAGGTTATAAAGACCTGGTGAGATATCATCAGATGCAGAGGTGAAGGTATAAAAATATCATTATTAGTGCAGTGGATAGGCTTAGGAATTAAAGGGATGTAGTAAGTTGTGGAGTCATTTAACAGCAGTAGAAGGATGGAAATCAAGGTAGAAAATAGCTTTGGGAAAGCTTATTACTAGAATGATAAAGAATAAGAAGTAAGTCTGAACAGAGAGAATGAATGTATAAGATGATGTACAATGAGGTTTAACAGACATATATACTTTGTAGTATAGGACTGCAGGACTATGGCAGGAAAACGCTTAAATAAATTTTGGGGTGGAACAGATATTCTAGAAAGTGGAAGAGTGATTCTGAAAAGTGGGAGTGGCTGACAAGAGAGTCATGGAGAGATTGGAGTAGTAGTAGTAGTAGTAGTAGTTTCAGTAGTAGTAGTAGTACTAGTAGTAGCAGTAGTAGTAGTAGTAGAATGTAATTAGGAAGGTATTGATTTGGTTGGGTAATTAGTCCCAATACAAAGTCAGTTCATAGAGTAGGTGAAGCTAAGGAGAGTATTAGAGTGCTTCTAGTAGGGATGGATGGAAATTGGGGGTAGGGTAGGGAGTGGAGTGAGCCCTTGCTCAGAATGTAGTGGGACAGAAAATAATTAGTGAACGGGACGAAGAAGGAGGTAAGTGTGTGCAACTGTTACTGTTTATACTTTAATATATAAATTAAATCATATCAGCAGGAATTTAATTACTAAGCAGGGCATTGGTAGCAATAAAAGGTTAGTACATAAAATTAAAATGTGAAAACCAAATAAGAGAAGTGTAATTAGGGGTGGTTTGACAAAACCTACTGTTTATTGGGGAACTGTTAAACAAAGAAAATATGACAGACTAATACCAATGAGCCTGATAATTACCTGATGTTGAAAAAATGTGGGACAGGGTGTGAGTTTATCTAATATAGATTTTTGAAATATAATTAATAAAAGTAAACTAAGTACTGATAGATGGGTTGGGGGTATGCATAAAATATCAAAATATGGACGAGGTGTAGAATAAATGCTGACTATGAAGAGGTATTTTATTAGGCTATTTAAACTTGGGTATGTAGTTTTTAAGGTATGACAAGTTATACTATAGCATTTAATATACAGAGCTAGTGACTACGTCTCTGATGTAGTATGTACATCTTATACAAATTGTTCAGCAAAAAGATAAGACTTCTTTAGGTGAAGAAATGTGAATGAGTTCCCCTGAAAACTCTGTTTATGGTGGTTATATGGTGGTTAAAAATTTAAAGAATTATTTAGGTTATAAGGAGTAGACTGCAACCAATAATTTTACCTTCTGTAAATGGGTAGGAGTAAATGTTTAAGATGTATCTATTGTAAACACATTTATATGGGTGATACTATTACACATCCAGTCTTAAAAAAATATTTTATATTAAGATCTGCTGGAACATGTGATAAAAAAATGTGAGCATTTCCATCCTCTTTTTGAGTATTAAAGCTGCTGGTTTCACTGCTATTCTGGTTACTTTTGGATGTTTCTTCTGGTCATTGCAACATTTGCATGTATATCACTCAGACAGTTTTACTTCCTTGAAAACTTACAAATGTTTTAATATACAGGCCTTTATACATTGCACAACAGAATGGGTAATATATCTTATTAGTGGTATGTGCAGTTAATTTTATATTAGCCCAGATATCCAGATCTTCCTGGTTATGTGTTAGAGGACACCTAAGTGACATTCATTACAAGAAATGATTTAATAAATATGGGACTATGACACTGGATCAAAAACTGATTTCATCAAACGGCTTTTACACTGAAAATTCTGTTGATAGAAATTGGTTTTGTGGGGGGGCTACGCCCCCTATACCCCCCACTAAATATATATATACCAACTCCGATAACACAGTACAGTGAGGAAAGGGCAAATTTTCACTGTACCTTGATCTCACAAAAGCAATTTCTATCAACTGCATTTTCGGTGTAAAAGCCATTTGATGAAATCAGTTTTCGATCCAGTGTCATTGACCCAATAAATGCACCTTACAGCACTCTACAGCCACTTTTACATTCACAGGTATTGATTCTTGTTTTGGGAAGCAATTTAATGTACATTTTTTACACAAAAGAGCAAAGAACAACGAATGCATGTCGATTATTAGTACAGAAGCTTCTCTTCCAAAGGGATTTAATGATAGATTTTAATATTTTCAAATACACTGCTTTCGGTAATAGTTGGAGGTTTAAGGTATGCTATTTTGGACAAAATACATTTGTTGGAACTGAATTTATGTACCAGCCTTTTGGATGACTAAACAAAGCATATTGGATGTGTTCACTTCATCCACTACTTGAATTAGTATCAGTGTATGTGTGTGTGTGTGTGTGTGTGTGTGTGTGTGTGTGTGTGTGTGTGTGTGTGTGTGTGTGTGTGTGTGTGTGTGTATCTATATATATATATATATATATATATATATATATATATATATATATATATATATATATATTAGATTTGGATGTATTAAGGGAAGAGAGAGCTGCACCTTATTTTTCCATCAGGGTTGAACATGATAGAATTATCAGACAAGAAGTTAAGAATACAAAAATACCAATGTACTATACAAATGACAACAAAGCCATTTACAATATTATTAACAATCACTGGAAGATACTTACTAGCAGTGCTGATTTTAGGGAGATTGTGGGAGATAAACCATCTTTTAGATTCAAAAATAGACCCAACCTTAAAAAACTACTATGTTTCAACACCAACAGACATATTTCAAATGATGTCTCAAAAACCAACCCATGTGGACATTGTAACTATTGCAACTATATTAACACCAAAGGCCACTTTATTCATCCAGATACTGGACAGCTTTATAAATTTAGAATAGATGCTGACTGTAATACAGCAAATATAGTTTACCTAGCTGAATGCGACACGTGTAATTCATTCTATATAGGGAAAACCAATAGATCTTTTCGAACAAGGATCAGAGAACATCTATATGCTATTAAAATACAGTATCAGAACAATGCCTTAGCCAAACATGTTCTGATGTTTGATAACCATCATACATTTAAATTCATGGCTATAGATGTTATTAATCCTATCATCAGGCAAGGAAACATTAGGAACAGTACTGAAAAAAGAGAAATGACATGGATTTTGAAATTCAGAGCAGATAGAGGTCATGACCTTAATGAAAGGGCATCTCTTAAACCTGTATTAAAAGCCTGTTAGGAAATTATATAATATACTATACATATACTTATATAAAATTTATTGCACACAATTCAATTTACATGTCTAGGAAGTATAGGTATTATAAATGAATAGGTATACTTAATATTTCTTATTATTTTTACAATTTTCGTATTTGTGTTTATTAACATGTATATTTTTTAAAAACGTATATAGTAAGATGCGATATAGTAAGGTTTGCATTTTAGATATGCTCATATATTTTTTAATCTGATTTTTTATGTATAAGTGCTTTCTGATGTATTAAATGTTGTTAAAGGTTAACACACAGTTAACAATTAAGTTACGTCATGATTCACCGTTAGTGCATATAGGAGTCTTTGTAAAAGTGTGCTATTTGGTCTGAAGAAGCTGTTGTGAAAGCGCTTACCTGTGCACTTTATTAAATTACCATCTATAGTAGAAGAAGTATCGTTTTATTTTACGTCCAAGTTTGATGCATGGTCGCACACACCAAAAAGCCTTTTACTTGTGTTTTATATATATATATATATATATATATATATATATATATATATATATATATATATATATATATATGTGTGTGTGTGTGTGTGTGTGTGTGTCTGTCTGTCTGTCTGTCTATCTATCTGCCTTATACTGCTTAAGGTGAAGCTAAATTAGCACTATATCATATTTTACATTAGCAGTGTAAATTTTATCTGGAAAAAGTAAACCATAATAATAAAAAATAAATGCTATAATTCACCTCAGGTAGAATTCAAAGGCCTTGTCTTTGTATCCATAAGCATTCTACCTCATTGATTGCTTTTGCTGGAAAATCTTTTATGGGGAGAGTAACTGCATTTCATTGAAGCCCCTGACTGGCTGAGCCTAGTGCTGTCACTGTCATTACACTCAGGCTCACTTCATCATATCTCTCAAGTGTACCTCATTATGAGGAACGTACCTCATTTGGGGTCTTAAAAAGTTCATGTTCCACAAAGTTCCTCAATGTTCCACATTGAAAGACTCTGTCACACATTCAGTGTTAGGAATTGAAATTCATGGTAAATAGAAATGAATCATATTAATTCATTAAAAGATCTTCTTTATAAGTAAAATCAGCATATTTTAACCATCCTGTGGCCTTCCTAGGTGAAGTTGTTAGTAAGCCATTAGTATGTGTTCCACATTTTGTCCATTTGTTCCACATTATGAGGGCAAGTGTTCCTCATTTTGGAGATGGAAGGTTGAAAGCTATGCACTTCATTTCCCTACCTTCCCCTTACTCACCTGCAATTCCCACCCACCCACATCCTCTACAGTTATCTTAAGCTAATAACCAAACACCACATTACCACCAATCATGAAATGGTTTACAATCCATACTTTTGCCCCTCCTTCACACACCCACTAGCCACTTCCTACCTTTTTTTCTTTCTTTCAGCTGGATTCCTTCTATATTTTAATTTGACAACTCCTCTCACTTCACCAAATCCACAACCAGTCAAACTCTATCCAGCCTTCTATCAGTATCTTATTTACATTTTCACTAACTGAACATTTTTTGTAATAACTATCATGCTAGTCAAAGTACTGCAGTTCACTTCCCTCGTTTTTCTTGCACACACATCCAACTATCATCCACCTCTCAACATCAGACCTATGTCTAATTCTCAATCCATTGCTCTCAATGGCAATTACTCCCATATTTCACATTCCACTTAATTTATTGTCGTGAATGCATTCATAAACACATGTAGTTACTGCATACCAAAAAGCTTATGTATTTGAATATTTGTTAGTCCTTTAGGGCAAATTGCACATTTTTAAGTATATGTTCATCAAGAAAGTATTTTTGTTACATACATATATAAATTTGTCTTACTCTTTTAGTTTTTTTTTCCTTGCATTCATTTTTCACACATCCTAACTAGGCAAAACTTCACTGTGATAATTGTGAAGGAAAAAAATGCATTAAGGTCGAGGTCTGGGGGCTGCTAGGCCCCCAGTAGTCATGGGGTCCTTGATGCTATGAGGTACATTAAAGAGTTTTTAAACAACCTGTTTGCTCTAATGATTGCCTGAAAAATCCTGATTATGGAAATAAACTCAGTCTTATTCTTCAACTTTGTTTTTCCTGCATTCTTCTAACACATCCTAACTGACCAGGACTGCACTGTAATAACTGTGGAGGAAATAAGTGAATTAGGGCAGAGATCTGGAGGCTGCTAGGCCCCCAAGAAGCCATGGGAGCTTTAGATGTTTTAAAATGCATTTCATAGAGAATTATGATCGGTTTGCCTATTGTAACTCACTTATTATGTGTTCAATATGTGGATGCCAAAAAATTCAGCCCAAGAACAAAGTTCGAGAGGTGAATCTTGGCATCCATATCAACATCATATAATAACGGAGTTAAGATTGGTGAGATGATCAAAATTCCTTGTAGTGCATGGAGCTTTATCAGCTCCATGTACTGGTAGTTTAAGGGGAAAACAATTGCTAAATTTTTCCTGACTCTCAAAGCCATAAAACACTTAGTGAGCACCGTCGGACAGGTCAGTTACATGTACACTCAACTCCAAACCTCTCAAGTGTCTAGATTTTCACAGGATGTCCAGATTATTGCTTAATATGTTTGGTCTTTTTCTTCATAAAACGTGTTTTTTGAACAAACCACTGAGGCTTGAAGTCACTAAATAATGACATACATTTCAGTTTCAGCATTCGCATTCTTCAGATTACTTTATTCTAGCAACTCTCTTAATTTCTTTTTATAGGAAGTTAGGAGCATGTTAAGGGTTCTGATAGCAGGCAGAAACAAATGTTTTGTTTTGCTACTGTAATTTGCTAGTTGGTACAGGCAGATTTTACTGACTAACATTGGACTCATCCTTAACAACATAAGCAGGGGGTACTTAACATTTGTTAAGGTCAGGTCACACAGCATTCTGGAGCTTAACTGGTTTGTCTTTTTCCAAATATCAGAGCACAATCAGCATGCTCCATGCACTGCAAAGTTTTTATGAACAATCTTTTCATCCGATGATGCCCTTAGCAATAATCATAATTAAAGCAAGAACTTCAGTGCTATTATTCAGCTTTGTTTTTTCCCACATCCTTTTAGCAGACCCTAAAGGAAATAATTTCAATAAGCCAAGGATCTTGGGGCTGTTAAACTACAAGATGTCACAAGAGTTCTAAATGCAAAGTGGTAAATTTCAAAGCTTTCTTCTAACCTTTTGATCCACTAATGGCCTGAACAAAAATCATGATTAAGGAAAGAACTTTAGTGTTATTCTTCAACTTTGCTTTTTCCTGCATCCTTTCAACAGACCCTGACTGACCAAGTCTACGCTTGGAGAAATTAATTGCATTAGGTTAGGGGTCTGGGAGCTGTTAGGCAGCCAGAAGCTATGAAGGTTCTAAATGCTCTGAAGTACATTTTGAAGCTTTTTTCTAACCTTTTCATCCAATGATGGTTGCACAAAAAATTTAAGGAAAGAAATGTGGCTTTTTTATTAATTCTAGAAATAAATATGTTATATCCAAGGATTAATACTCAGAACTGACAAAAACAGCAACTCACAATAAACTGAGAAGACAAATTTTTAAGAGGATACATAAATCATATTTGGGAACAGTACGTGCTTCTCTAACCCCCCAAAAAGAAAAAGTCACTTTCTGTATATCCACCACTGGTGTTAAACTGGGATAAAAGTGAAGGCAGAAATGGCCACAGTCTCACACGCACAGACACACACACACACAGACACACACACACAGACACACACACACACACATATATATATATATATATATATGTGTGTGTGTGTGTGTGTGTGTGTGTGTGTGTGTGTGTGTGTGGTTTACTATTGTTTGTTCGAACGGCAAAACATTTGCCATTCAAAACAACGAGTGGTAAACCCAAAAACACACATTCTGACCAGCCATAATGTCAACCAAAATGATCTAAACATTTGAGTCGACATTGTGGCTGAAACCATCACATGATAGCCATATAGGAGCTGATGCCCCCACACCTCCCTACGTGGGGATATGGATGAATTTCCAATCCACGCTGTACCTCGATCTCTGTGCAAATAGTCGAATGCACTTTTGCGAATGCAGTAGTGCATTCGCATAAGTGTAATTCGACTATCCATTCCACTATTGTTTTGCGCACAACATTCTGATTTTCGGCAGCAACGTTGCCGTCAGAATGTTGTTCGCACAAACAATAGTAAACCTATATATATATATATATATATATATATATATATATATATATATATATATATATATATATAAATGTCGCAACATACTTGTGTGTTTACTTACCCAACTTGTAATGTTGGAAATGGCAAAGTCGAATGCTCAGAATTGTGAGCCTACTACTAAAAGAAAGTCGATGCCCCTACACCCCCCATGTGGGGGGGCTGTGCCCCCACACCCCCTGCTACTTATATATACTAACTCCAAGATCACACTCCAGTGAGGGAATGGGTGCATTTCCCAATCCCATTATAGTTCAATCTCCACTCAAAATGCCGAATTCATAACAGCGAATGCACACTAGCATTTGCTGTTGGAAGTTTGGTATTTTGACTTTCGCTAATATATATTTTGAAAAGATACTTTCGCACATATGTGCATTGCACATGTCAGCCATGACAGTTTAAAGGTAAATATATATATATATATATATATATATATATATATATATATATATATACATATATATATATGTGTGTGTGTGCGTGTGTGTGTGTGTGTGTGTGTGTGTGTGTGTGTGTGTGTGTGTGTGTGTGCATATGTATATATATATATATATATATATATATATATATATATGTGTGTGTGTGTGTGTGTGTGTGTATAAAGCCATACATATACACAGCATGCTCCTTACCCCTGCCCCCTAAAGACACTCTGTATCCCTCTGTAAGCCTGAGATGAAACTGAAAAACAAATAGAACATGGCATATTTCAACCCGTTGCTGTTCGACATATGTAAATGGCATGCTTGCTTACAGTCTCAAAAAAGGTAAGCCACCTGCATATGCATAAGATATATGATTGTGATTAAAATGAAAATAATTATCATAGTAATCTTTCCAACTTGTTGCTCCAAGACAGTATACTGCTCCTGTACAAGCTATCATCTCTGCACACTGCTGAAGTTTGTGAGGAAGGTTAAAGAAATAATTACCATACTGTCCTCAGCTCAATACAAGCCATAATGACCTATGCACACCTCTAAGGTTCGGGATGGAAATGAAAGAAATAAGTTCATCATCCCCAGTCTTACACATAAATTAAAATGACTTCCTGTGCATACCTCCAAGAAGGGTTGGTTTTAGACTAGGCAGGGTTCAGGACAGAGGCCACTAATAAGCCTGTGTCAATTCCAATTTATGCAGCATTAGTGTGTCGGAGTCACCATGCTACCAGAAGCTCTGAAGGTCTGCATCGTCTGCAATGCATTTCATGCCTTATTTTTTTGAAAGATGATTTAAATGGAGCAAATCACAAGATAGCCATTTTCTTTCATCCAGACAGCCCCACAGCCAAAAGACAGTTATAACCTTATGCATACATTTCAAATATCTGATTGTGATGGAAGAAGAAGGCCATGTAATGTAGCTCACATTTGCTCCACAGAAACATTTGCCCCACATTAAAGTATTTCAAGTTGATTCAGACATTTCATATTAATCCCACAAAGCCAGAATAATGAGCAAGTAGCAGCAGTGGGCAGTTAGTAATTTTCCTCTACAGATAGCCCCAACAATTATGGCTACTTTGTTTGTGCATATCTTGGATATCCAATTAAGTAGTTAATTTTACTTCACACAAATGCACACTAATCCTGAAAGCCAGATAGTGACTGCTTAAACTGAGAAAAAACAAGAGGTCAGTTACTTTCAGCAGACATCTTAAACTTCCTCTCAGCAGTTATAGCTACTACTGTGTGCACTTCAGATGACTGTGATAAAATGATGGTCATATATTGTGTCATATATTGTGTTTCAGCTTCCAACCAAACAAAACTATACTTTTAAGTATTCCAACTTGCTTCACACAAATCATGTCCTGGATGGCCAGATAGTGATGCTTTAAAAAGAAAAAAAAAGAAAAAGAGTGTCAGTTATTTTCTACAGGCAGCTCCCACCCCACCCAACAGATGTAGCTAAAAATGATGGCTGTATTTCAGCTTTGTCCCAAGCAGATTGCTACAGTTTAGAACATACATGGAGTGCTATAGCAATTGCAATTAGGTTTAACCTCAAATGCAATACTGACTTGTAGAAGCTGGTTTGCATTAAAGAGCAATCAGGATCATATGATAGTGTCAGGCAGCCACAGTGGTGCAGCGGTTAGCATTGCCACCTCACAGCAAGAGGGTCTCTGGTTCGATCCTTGGTTGGGGTGCCTTCTGTGCGGAGTCTGCATGTCCTCCCTGTGGTCATGTGGGTTTCCTCTGGGTGCTCCAGTTTCCTCCCACATCCCAAAGACATGCTGTAGATGGATTGGACACTCTAAATTGGCCCTAGGTGTGTGTGGGCATGTGTGTGTGCCTTCTGTGGAAGGTTGGGTGCCAGGCTGGCAACTCGACACTGTAAAACTCCACTACCAATCATGAGCAGACAGGTGATCCGCTGTGGTGACCCCTAACCAGGAAAAGGTGAAAGAAGAAGAAGAAGGATCATATGCTAGTGCCACCATCATTATACTCCCAGGGCATTTGCCCCACCTTAGCTACGCACACCCTCCCTTCTGCCTCAGCCAGTTTCTGTGCTCTGCCCCTCCATCCTCTCATTATTTTAATAAAAATAAAACCTTTATTCCCTGCATGGAGCACTACAACTCTCGGGTTTTATTAAAAAAAAATAAACAACTTCTCTCTTTTAAATTGTAGCAAACTACATGCTACATTATAAACTCTGCACAGTGCACTACAGAGCTCAGACTTTACCTTACCAAAACAAAAAATGTTTTAATCTTAGCAAACTGTTTGCTATAAATGTAGCAAGCAGTTGATACAGTTTAGACCATGCACAAAGTGCTACAGCACTCAGATTTTACTGCAAATTATCTGAAGTTATTATCCTTTTAATTTTACTTTATTTACTAACTGGATAAGCGAGTATCCATTTTCAGTGGTTACTTGCTCAGAGTCATACAGTCCAGAAGTAGAATTTGAGGGAATCAGAATTAGAGCTATGTGATGACACAAACAGTTCAAAGCTTTTATTGTTGTACTGTCTACCATTGCTTGATATATTTGTCAGAGTTGCTGTCTTTCCTAAAGACATCATACCTTCCTTAGGATATTTATAAGTTTGCTCACTAATGTCTTCATTGCAGTGGCCCTGACTAATAAAAATTATGACTGTTGTTATCATTGTAAGGTAGAAACATTCATCATAAACAACCATCTAAAACACATCTTTGTATAAATGGGTTAAAAAAGACCCTTATTACAGAACAATCAATTACCACTTGTAAATTAGCCACACCTTCTTTAACCAGCATAGTCTGCAGCTCACATCACCTATAGATGACCAAGCTTCTCATGTCTCAAAACCCCTCCACTAATCACTCATTTTAAAAATCTGCTTTATCATATGAAATCTCTACGCAATACTGTAATGTTCACAAGTTTTCTTCTCACTGCTTTCTTTACCCCTTTCCTAAATTAATTCTCTCTTTCCTTAATTTGCTTCAATTTACCATCGAACTAATTTGTGTTTTCCATTTACAAATATAACTGTTGTACAAGTATTCTGCTCTTGCCCCAGCATGCTTCCATAGTTAATTCTATCAAGTGCACACCCAAACATACCCCTTTGCACCAAAAGTTTACATGGCTTCCAGGAACTAGATATGTACTTACCTAATGTTTACATGGCTTCCAGGAACTAGATATGTACCTTGCATCTTAGTTCTCAGATGCCTCCTTGTACCTCTTACTCAGGTATTTAGTCTTCTCAACAAGATTACATAGAACCATTTCTCAAAGACAGAACATAAACAATCATACTTTGATCTCCTTTTGTCTTCCCAGTACAGTGCGTGGTTCCTTGTTGGTCTCACTAATCTGCCTATTTTGTGTTACCTTGTTTTGCCACAACATTTCTGGAACTAGGTTATTGACATCTCATGTAGTTTTCTGTACAGTCAACATACAGTGTAAGGGATACAGTTTACTGTGAGTTGACCACTGTAGTGGCATTATCTTGGTTCATAGACTAGAGACCTGTGTTGAACTAGACAGGTGATTACAAAAGAAACATGAAAACTGGCAACTACTGCAGAACAAGTGACTGCCTCCACACAAAGACAAATACTGAAGACAGTCCTTGTTACCCTTACTCAACCCACCCACCCCATGGCAATCACTACTTATTTATCTCAGTAAGAAATGAAACATCTACTCCATTCCATTTGTTTTCCATCATTCTCTAACAGTTCATTGTACTCTATATCTTTGTACTAATCAATCAAAACTCTCATTCAAATCATTACTTCTACCCAGACCTCTCAGCTGTCCCTATTTTGTAAAAACTTTCCTATTTTTAGACTTGATTTACCACTGCACAATATGCACCTATTTTTGGAGGTATGTCCCAGTTTTCAGGCTTGCTTTATCCCTTCACACAATTTTCTGAATCCCCCTTATCACACACAATTTCTGGAGGCTGCCTAATGCAAAGAAAACCACACTACATGACCAGCATACCAGTGTTACCAATAATTTAAAGAAATGAGACAAGTCTTATAGCTCCTTTTTGAGAAGCCAAAATAAATTACCTTGTATGATAGAATTTTGCAACACAGTTCATTAAAGTCTACAGATTTTACACTGTCTCTGATAATGTGCATAGAGTTTTCCATAATTTTTGCCACTTTCTGTTTTTTGAATGTGTTTCTAAATAATATCCCACATATATGCTAGTTGATATTCAAAATTTATGCTAAATAGATGCCCCAATTTCTGCCTGGATGTACCAGCTTTTCCAGATCTTTTGTTCCAGTTTTGAGTGTCTAGAGGTTAAGAGGTATGTTTCTACCAATAACATTAGGTCTAGTAATTCTCTGTGAAATTGTTTCCACTGTCACTGATGACAGCACTGTGGTGAGTTGTACAATTATAATAATAATCACAAAGCCACATTAACTTTCCTGGAAAAAAACAATCATGCATTCCATAACTCCTGCCTTTTCTACACTTTGATCACTTATAATATTATCAAGTATGACAAAGTAAAATATTTAATTAAGTAAAATATACATCAATGATTGAAAAAATGGTTGCATCTGCTAATGCCTACTACAGAATGACTTTAATATTCTTACACTTGCAGGAGATGACCACTCAAATCCTGCATGTGTTAGTGCCAAAAGCTGCTAATAAGTGCCCTTCAGTAGTCCTGGATTTTATTTGCTTAGTCTCCACTTGTATACTTTTTAACTCTGAGCAACTCAATTAGGATAAGGTTCTTCAATCTCACTTGAAAAGAAACCACACGCCTAGGTGGTTTACTTAGTTAATAAGCCAAGTAAAGATAAAATAATGCAAGTTTACCTGAGACAAAACTTCAAATTTCTCCAAGTGAAAAATTTTAAACTGACTACAAAGATGTGAAGCCAGTACAAATCAATGTTAGAACTATAAGGGGAAAAAACGTAACCCTTCCTAAGCTGATGCACTTTTCACAAGGGGAGCATGGGTAAACTCATAAATCAATAAAAGTGAAATACACACATATGGCCAGCATGACTTCAGAAAGTACGGAACTGAACTAAAGAGAAATGCAATGCTAACAGTCTGGTAGAGTTACTACATATATGTCTGGCAGACTGATCTCCCTGAATATGAGCCACACTGCTCTTACACAGCTATGCTAGTCATTTCTATAAATTTTAAGCTGTTCAAGATTTGCTGCATTTTTTTTCACAATTAGTCTCTGAATTACTACATCCCACCTTTGGATATTAAGTCTGTAGTACTAAGGCAGGAGAACTCAGCCTACCTATTCCACTGAAGAACAAGCTACAAACTTCAGATTATAACTATATGACTTCATTCAAACTATCATACAAGCTACAAAAGGAGATCCCCTAACAGGAGTCTTAGATATCCTGAACTGATTCCTTACAAAATCCACATCTAACATTCTAGTTACTGGCATTATGTCAAACTCAGTTAATGAATATTTCTCTTTCTTTGCCATTTGGTCATGCTTTAAGCCTCTCATTCACTCAGAAGGAATACCAGCCACCTCTCCATGCTGAAAAACAAATATAAAGTGGATTTTTGTACTGTCCTTGTGATCAGTACACTTTGCAGTTAAGTACTATCACAGCAAATCCCTTCTAAATAATAGATTTATAGAATGTTACTAGGCTAACAACCCAGGGAGCCTTTCTAAGCCTAGCCAAGTTTTCCCAAAAGAATAATGATGTCCTGTATGCAAATAGGACATTGACAGCCAGGCATTTATAAGCTACCTCTTTCCATAAGGGACATGGGTGCCAGGCCCAGTGTAAATGTCCTGCTCCCCATCCATTGGTCTAGATTGCCCTTAAACTGGGTAAAATACAAACTCAGCTTTACATGGATTTGAAGTCTGTTCCATAGGAGGGGCAGACACTGGGACACATATTTGTCTCTCCATGTTCTGTTTAAGTCACAAACACAATTCAGGTCCACCTAGGTGACATATTCTAACTCCTTTCCCCTACCCACTATCCAACCTGTTTAAAACTCCCACAGATGCATTATATATTATCACACATTACTTGTAACTGCCTAGCACGAGACTGACATATTCTAACTTCTTTCCCCTACCCACCATCCAACCTGTTTAAAACTCCCACAGATGCACTATATATTATCACACATTACTTGTAACTGCCTAGCACCTGGCTGACATATTCTAACTCCTTTCCCCTACCCACTATCCAACCTCCTTAAAACTCCCACAGATGCACTATATATTATCACACGTTACTTGTAACTGCCTAGCACCAGGCTGACATATTCTAACTCCTTTGCTCTACCCACTATCCAACCTCTTTAAAACTCCCACAGATGCACTATATATTATCACACATTACTTGTAACTGCCTAGCACCTGGCTGACATATTCTAACTCCTTTCCCCTACCCACCATCCAACCTATTTAAAAGTCCCACAGATGCACTATATATTATCACACGTTACTTGTAACTGCCTAGCACCTGGCTGACATATTCTAACTCCTTTCCCCTACCCACTATCCAACCTCCTTCTTTAAAACTCCCACAGATGCACTATATATTATCACACGTTACTTGTAACTGCCTAGCACCTGGCTGACATATTCTAACTCCTTTCCCCTACCCACTATCCAACCTCTTTAAAACTCCCACAGATGCATTATATATTATCACACGTTACTTGTAACTGCCTAGCACCAGGCTGACATATTCTAACTCCTTTGCTCTACCCACTATCCAACCTCTTTAAAACTCCCACAGATGCACTATATATTATCACACGTTACTTGTAACTGCCTAGCAGCTGGCTGACATATTCTAACTCCTTTGCGCTAACCACAATCCAACCTCTTTAAAACTCCCACAGATGCACTATATATTATCACACGTTAATTGTAACTGCCTAGCACCTGGCTGACATATTCTAACTCCTTTCCCCTACCCACTATCCAACCTCCTTCTTTAAAACTCCCACAGATGCACTATATATTATCACATGTTACTTTTAACTGCCTAGCACCTGGCTGACATATTCTAACTCCTTTCCCCTACCCACTATCCAACCTCTTTAAAACTCCCACAGATGCACTATATATTATCACACGTTACTTGTAACTGCCTAGCACCTGGCTGACATATTCTAACTCCTTTCCCCTACCCACTATCCAACCTCTTTAAAACTCCCACAGATGCACAATATATTACTACACGTTACTTGTAACTGCCTAGCATCTGGCTGACATATTCTAACCCCTTTCCCCTACCCACTATCCAACCTCTTTAAAACTCCCACAGATGCATTATATATTATCACACGTTACTTGTAACTGCCTAGCACGTGGCTGACATATTCTAACTCCTTTCCCCTACCCACTATCCAACCTCTTTAAAACTCCCACAGATGCACTATATATTATCACACGTTACTTGTAACTGCCTAGCACCTGGCTGACATATTCTAACTCCTTTCCCCTACCCACTATCATACCTCCTCTTTAAAACTCCCACAGATGCATTATATATTATTGCACGTTACTTACCAACTCACCACTGCTTACTCCCCACTGTCCCATCTATACCCACTAACTCTCCCCTAGACTAATCTGAAAAGCTTTCCCTTAAAATGTCGGTGCACCTCATATGAACTTGTCTATATTCTCCTCCTATTTTAGTTTTTTCTTTCTTGTCTTATATTCAGTACATCTTCAAGATTATATCTACTAAACATACTGTATGAACAACAATCATATGTTGTTACCTGCTATACGTTTAACCGTATGTCTAAACCACAATGCTCATGTAAATATCTTATGTTAACAATTTTCTGGAGCTTTTCTGCCCGGGCCTTCACTGAAAATGGAGAGTTCTGTCCAGTTGGACCTGCCCCATAAACAAATGTAAAATAAATAAATAAATAAAATAAAATTTCTGGTACTGCTTCAATTATGAATATGCAGGAAGTTCGTAAGTGTGGGGTTTCTGGATGCCTTGTAAGCCAAGCATACATCACCCTCAGGAATCTATTGGAAACTGAGTAGATAGAGGGTGCTTTAAGGTGCTCTGCATAAGGCAGATTTGTTATGCCTTGTATTCTTTTTGTAAGGCACCTCTGAGATCACTCTGGTTGCTGCATATGCCTGGTTAAGTCCATACCGAAGGGAGCATTGTACTCTATGACTGGTCTGACAATGGCAGACTACAGTGGGATAATGACCTCTTTGACCCTAGATGCCATGTTTTTATTTATACGTTGCACAGCATAAAAGAATTTCCTCACCACTGTGGCCACGTGATGGTCGAAGCTAAGGCTACTGCCTACATGCGTTCCAGATCCATGACCACTGGGTCATCTCTTAGGGGTTGGGAGGGTGACCTAATGGTTAAGGTGTTTGCCTTACAAACACAAGGTGCAGGGTTTGAGTCTCACAAGGGATAACTGGCTAAGCTTAAAAAGGCTCGCAAGGGCAGTTAGCTTAGTACTAATCTATGAACCTATGAACAAGGTAATTAGGCAGGATGTTTGACATCCCAAACGGCATAATTACACATTTCTTAGCATTGAGTTTAAGACCATGGCTTTGGCACCATTTTATAGTCAGAGATAGGCCTTCTTGAAGAATGCTAATGTCTGCAGAGGAGTCTATGATAACCCCCAACTTGCAACCATCTGCAAACTTAGTCAGCTATAAACCTTCAGCATTTGCTTCTATTACAGAGAAACAGATACAAAAAAGGAGCAGGCCCAATACGGAGCCCTAGGGGACTCTGCTAGTGACTGGCCTCTTGGTGGAGGTGGCCTCACCTATTTTGACCTCCTTAGTCTTATCAATGAGCCAGTTGGCTCTCTAGTTGGTGATAAAAGGTTTTATGCCTAAATTAGTGTGCTTGTCAATAATGCCTGAGTGGGATATTGTATCAAAAGCCTTGGCCAGGACACGGTATGCTGTGTGCACAGTCTTCATCCATTTCTTTGGTGGCCCTCTCAAAAACGTCCTCCAGATTTAATAAGCATGACCTTTCTTTAACAAAGTAGAACTGTGATGGGTCCAGAATTTGCAGGTTACCTATGTCCTGATTTATCTTGTACATGATGATTCTTTCCATGGCCTTACATATGAGGCTGGTCAGACTTATGGGCCTGTAGATACCCAGTTCAGTGGTTGGACCTCCTTTCTGCAGTGCAATGACTGTAGCCATCTGCCATTCCTTGGGCATGAAACCTAACTGTGGGCTCCAGCTAAAAAGTGATTCAAGTGGACTAGAGAAGTCATGTTTCATGCTATTTATTAAGCATCCTGGGATGTTATTGGGACCCATCGATGCAGTATTTTTGACCTTGGAAAGTGCACTGATGACCTGTTCCCTAGTAATGGTTGGGGGAATTGTGGTTTGCAATATTTCCTTTGGACTACGGGGGGAGTAAGGAGAGAAATTTCAGCTGAACCTGTCGGCCAAAAGGTTGGGAATGGCCTCCGGTTCAGTGTGGATGATGCCATTTTACTATAAGTTCTGTACATTGTTTTGTATGTCCAGTGAGTTTACAGACATATCTGTAGAATGCTTTGTGGTTGTCTTTTGCCTGAGAAACTATGTTTTTCTTTCAACTTTAGCCTTTGAAGTATTAATTAACCCTCTTATATGACTGTTTAGATTGGTCAGAGTGCTTTTAGTATGTATGGCTTTGTTCCTCCAACACTTGGCCAAGATTTCTTTCTTTTGTTATACAACCAATTCATATTGTGATTCTCCCAGGGTGGCTTGTCTTTTGAGTTTGTCTTATTCTTAATAGGAGTGGGCACAACTTGTTCTATACAGATATCACTATGGCTGTACAGAGATTTTGTAAATAGCTCAGCATGTGCTATGGCGTTTACTGGGTTTGAGAGTTATTGCAATTTAGCCAAGGTGTCACATAGTAGAGAGAGGTTAGCCTTGGAATAGTTCCTCAAGGTTTTTGGTTTTGCTGGATCCCCAGATTTACATTTTATTTCAAGTAATACTGCTTTATGATCAGATCTGATGAGTGAAGACACATTGGGTGAGGAACATCTGCCCCCCCCCATGTTGTGAGTACAAAGTTCAAGGATGTTTGTACTCCTGGTAGGAGACTGGACCAACTGTTCCAAGATGTTGGTATCAGCAAAGTTTAGGCATCAGTGAACATGTGCATTAGAAGTGGTGTAGGATTCTCAGTCTATACAGGGGTAGTTGAGATCCCCCATAAATATCATATTGGATTGAATAGTAAGAGATTCTAGTACACTGAGATAGCTAGTATGGGGTTTCTTGGGACATTAAAGTGGACCTTCAGGTTGCAATGTTATGGTACAAGACCCTGTTTATGGTGATTTGCACATGTATAAGTTCCAGTGGGTCATACACTTTAACCAGTCTGGATGTGAGGTTGGTTTTAATATAGACTGAGACTCCTTCACCTTTAGCTCCCTCCTGTGCAGTAGTACAGGATCAATGTGCACGTGTGTCAGGTAATGACTGACATAAGATGTCACTCCTATTTGTTTTATCCATACTATTGAGGACTGCTTATACTCACGACAATTAAACCCAGCTCGGCTAAATGGATACTGTTTTCAGCCTGCATATTAACTTTTAGGCTTTACTACTCCCCTTGTTTTTCAGGCAAATATTGGATAAACACTATTGGATATGTCAGGGAATACCATTGTTTTTTATTGCCGCAGTATGTAGCTTGGCTGCCTTTAAGCCACTAGGAATTGCCATTCTTGATCAATAAGAGCCGGACGGCATGATCTGACATTTATCTTTGAGTTGTAAATGGGTTCCCTGTACATGAATGTTTTCTCCATCTGACCGAATGTCTGTTCTGAGCTCAGTTACATAAAAAGTGACAGTCCTTCTGCATCCACCTAGTTGGCACTTTATATGCCTTCCTTGTTTTCCAACTTTACTTCCCACATATAGCCATTCCATGCAGTGCTCAATGTCATATCATAACTATGGTAGTGAAGGATATTACAGTGTCTGAATCATCATTCTTAACATAAGATTACAATTTCCATGGTAACAAGTAGCCCTTTATTCCCAGCTTGATATTACAGAAATGGTGCTTGTCCTGACTAGAAGTATAACACAGAGGATTATGTAAATGAAATGCCAGTGAGTTTCATCCTGTAATCCTGACATTTCATTCCTCACTCTCCACTTGTCTGTCTTTGATTCTAAGTCAGTTAACCAGGCCAGTACTCCTAAGTCACCCCTGAAAAGACGTACTTGTGACTTATGGACTTACCAATGCACAAATAAATGATAACAACATGATTTTATGTTGTAGGGGGGCTCTTCACATATACTGAACAACCACACTGCCTATAATATTAATAATAATACTCATTTGTTAACCAGGTAGGCCCACTGGACACAGAGTCCCTTTTCAGGAGTGACCAAGGAGCAATGTCTGGTTAAGTGACTTGCTCAAGGTCACACAGCAGGTAATGGAGGCCTTAGAGAATTAATACCTGAACCTCACGAACTGTAGCTCACAGCCTTAACCCTCTGCACAATTGCCAACAATTGCATACCTGGTATGTCACAAAACACAAAATCCAAGAGAGGCTTGTTTCAAATCATGATTTTCTTGATGGATTTTCAGTAAGTTGCAGAAGAGAACCGACTGAGGGAAAAAAACATATCCTAACTTGACTGCGTAATACCTCTGATAATATCCTTCATAAAAAGTTACTGGACAAAATGATGCTGCCTTATCCTGACTATACTAACTCATTTGACAATAATCTATTTAAGAAATCACTGAACAAATTAATTCATGTGGAAGTTAAACCCATGTTGATCAACCAAATTACAAACTGGTTACAAGGAAGCATGCATACAAAGAATGTACTAAATACAACTGAATGTGTAGAAACAGAGCTGACCTGCAAGAAACAACAGATAACTTTGCTTGCCCTAAATCACTGTTAATTCCATTGCAAGTCATATTGTAAGAATGCTACAAGGGAATGTGGGACTTTTGGTCAATGATACAAAGATCTGAAATAGCATAAGTCATACCTCTTAGCTGTCCCTGATTTTCTATGAGGTCCCAGATTTTTCCTCATATTTTTGTCATGTCCCTCATAATTTTATAATCAGTCAATAAATGCCAGACATTTAGAGCTTCATACTACTTAATGTTTAGGAAATACATGTTGATGCAAAGCCTGTTGCTATATTAATTTTTTAAGTTAATTGTAGTAATAATTAAAACTTGTGCCTGGTTTTTGGCCTTTGTACCCCTCATTATTTTAGCTTTGTCCAGAGTTCGTCAGCAAAGAACATGGGGGAGAGAATGAGAAGCAGTCCAGTCAGTTAAAAGAGCTATCCGGCAGTAGGTGCATTGGACTAAAGTTCTGAGCTGTTAAAGAGATGCTTCCTGTGCAAACAGAACAGAGTTTGTTTCCTTCCACATTCATTTGCCTACTGTGTGACTCTGAGGAAGCCACTAAACAGTGCTCCTAGGTTAATTTTTCCAGTGGGCGTATCTGGTCAACAAAAAGGTAAAAAAATAGACAAATGTTGTATATGACAGCCATGGTAAAAAGCAGTCGAATGTCGGCTATACACTCTATTATGAGAAGATAGAAGTAGACAACTGAGCAGAGAGTGAGCCAGCACATGAAAGGGAAGTCCAGGCCTATCAACTTTTGAAGTGAGAAGACAAGATACAGGTAAATACTAGGCTGACTCTCCTAAACAGCCATTTTAAGCCTAGCCAATAACCCAAGATCAGCCTTAAACTCTATACCTTGTGTCTAGGAGCTGAAGACCTTAACCATCATTCCAAACATATGGCCAACATTTGCTCAATGCATAGACAGTATTAGGCTAGCTGCAGT